>NW_020622934.1:13208777-13252189 GCF_003573695.1 Papaver somniferum | reverse complement strand
ACCAAAAAAAAAAAAAAAAGAGAGACCAGACCATTAGACCAACCGGAATAAATTCAATAAAGTCAACCACTGGTGCCCTTGTATATGCCAGTTGTTTTGACCTAGAGTTAGGTTTATCGACCACTGGTCCCCTTGTATATGCCAGTTGTGTTGATATTATTCAGACCGGTATCTCAGTCCATTAGGATAGGTTCACCTTGGCAGAGGCCTTCAGACAGATATGGGAAACACCGTTCACTTTTAACCATCTCTTTATCCATCTTCTTAATCTTTCCATGTGATTGGTTGACTCCGGTTATGATGTACATAAACTATCTGAGTAGAGCTCTCTCACTTATATATGAATTTTAGTATGCTGAGTGCAAACTCGTGTACAACAATTGGAATTTCGCATCAGGGTACTTCCTCCTGTAGTCAATGAGAGTATGCCAACCAAGGAGATTCTTTAGTGCCTTCCAATGTTCTGTGTAGATAGCTAGGGTCTGGAGTAAAGGTTTTTTGGGTACACCTCTGGTAAACCCTCCGGAGACAACACTCCGACACTAGGGCCACCTAGTGGTTTAACGGCTTGCTGCACGTGCTAAGTGTAGTCATTTTTCTAGATTTTCTCGAGGACTAGCAAATAATAAGTTTGGGGGGGTATTTGATAGACACATTTTTGTGTCTGAATTGTCCTCAGTGTCTCTATTGTTACTGCTTGATTTTGTACTTATTATGGTGTTTTTATGTTTGTGTAGGTGTTTTTGGAGAAATACACTTGTGTGGAAAAAGTTGCTCGAATAGTGATGCTTGCACCTCTCTGAGAAAATTAATAAAGGCACCAGCACTTTGGATAGGGGCACCACCTTCTTCTTCATTTTCAAACAGAATATTGGCGAGAAATTTGGGTTTCAACAGTAAAGGATTTACAATTTTTAAGACAAGAATATCTTCTTCCTTATAAACAGGAAATCTATGAGTATTAATTACCGGAGTTTTGAAAAAAAGGAAGTTATCTTCTATTAAACATGAAAAATATCTTAGAGGATTTTCTCTTGGATTTGATTCTGCGAATTAAAGAAGATTTGGGTATAATAAAGAAATTTAGAGAATATAAAGAAGAAGAAAAATTATTGAAGATATTTTTAATTAAAAAGAAGAAGATTTTGGAGTTATGGAAGAATATATTTGATTAATGGGTTTGTGTGTATAAATAGAGAGCAAGAGAGCACAATCAAGGGAGAGCCGGTGAGCCGGTAGCCAGTTTCATAATTTTCTTTTATTTCTTCTATTTAGTTTTCTTTGTAATAATGAGGAGCTAAACCCAATCCTTGGGGCTATGGAGGAAGTCGTTGTTTCGCTAAAAGTGATATATTTCCATTAATTAATTACAATAACTCTATTATGATTTTTGCATTGAACTAAAAATTGTTTATATGATTTTGATTAGTTAGGTGTATTTTCTCTTGATAGAATATGCTTGCTTTAGGGTTTTGATATTCTATGCTTGGATTAACATCTATTCTTTTGGAAATCTACATGTCTAGGCAATACTATTAGAATAAATTTAAATGTTGAGTTGCATAATTATTGTTTTATTAAATCACTAATATCGACCAATGGTGGAATCCTAGCCCCATTCTCTCCATAATTTTCACAACATATTTTTAATTTAGTTTGCTATTTTTATTTATAAAAATTAAGTCTAAAAATCCGCTTTCACAAGTCTCAACGAACCTTTTTACTACAACAACTTGAAAACACATCAATAGGCAATCCCTCTCCATAACCAGTTGAGACATGAATATGGATCCGCGTGTTTTCGTCTCTAAAATGAACCTGCAGCAATCGAATAGATAAAACTTCACTATCATCAATTGACCACTCCTGAAGTTGTGAACATAGCAATATGGATGATGCATTTGTATACAGTATGGAGCTGACAACTTTTTCTTTCTCTTGTATTAGTATGACATGTGGTGCGGAAACACTCAGTTGCCTCCAAAGGTGGTGGACATCCCCAAAAATATACCCATCCGAAGTAATCCAGTGTACACCATCTCTAGCTTTCAGCTGCAGGCGACTATAAAGTTCGGGGTATTGATTAAACCAGTCTCCAAAAACAACTCTCTCAGAAGTTGCGGCCATACCCCTGAGTCCAACTTGAGAGATGTGTAACAGTAGGAAAACAACTCTAGCAAGCATGGGCCTTGGAGTGGAATCACTGAACAGTGTGATCTCTCCATGACTTTCCACGAATAACTCCTCAAGCTGGGAAGTCGAATGGTCGAAGCGATATGCAAGTATTATGGTAAACAGAACAACTGATGTCCAGAAACCATCAATAGACTCCATACGGGTAAGCGTGTACACTGTTCTTTGCTTCATAAGTGGTTGGTAAGAGAATCTGAATTTCCATCGCAGGTACTGTACCCTTACCAACTTGTGGAGAATCCGAATTACCGCTAGAAAGGCCTGAATTCCAAGTACTCTTTGAATACTTGATTGCCCAACTGTCAATCTAACTCTCTTGTGTAGCATTCCCAAATACTGCAGATGTAAGCAATCGATAGCGCTGAAAAAGACTGATTTGCCTAAAATAACACTGACTGCTAACAATTGTGGTTGCGGATTGTCCAACAAGAGATTGAATAATGTCATAAGAGTCTTGTGAAGTATTATGTGGACCAAGTTGAAGCAAGAAAATATCAGTATCACCAAGAATTCGTCTCCAAACAACACTGCCCACTAATTTATGAAGGAAGAGAATTTCAAACTGCTCAAGCGTTTTCAGCAATACACAAATGAGCTTAGCGACACCATTTGCAACAATCAGATTACAAATCCCAGCTGCACAACATCTAATACAACACAATCCATATGAAACTAATTTGAATTTCCACCTTAGGTATCCAATTATATAGGCTTATCTCGCTTGATACACCAAACCCCCTTTATAGTTGCAGCAGAGAAGTAAATGTTGATTGTAGCCAATTTTGCAGAAAACCCTCACCTCTGCCGGAACTGGTTGCAGTATGATCTGAACTTCAACCATCATGAAACGAATGTCTTATTTCGTCTGAAGTGTGCGGAGACCCTACAACACTGTCTTGTAACATGGGCTTGTGCAGTATGAAGCAAACCATGGCAAGAAAATCTCCGCAGATACTTGTAACACCAATGAGGATATTTATTGGAATCACATTCGTATACACCCAGCAATCGGTACCAACACGAAGTAAGATATATAACCCAGTGAGAAGTGTGCAAAGAAATTAAATTGGAATGTAAGTGTTTCTGCACAACCTCCTCAAAAATTAAAAGACTGTCATAGACTCCATGTAGAAGCAAAAGAGAAAGCGAAAGGAACCTGATTCTCGGAAAATAAAATTGAGCTGTAGCAATGTCATGAACTGAGAAATGAACTGTTGCATTAATACTTCTCCCACTCCAGAAAGAAGTTGAAAATAGCTTGAATTTCTATTTCAAGTACTCTATCCACACCAATATATTTACAATATGAAGTACCATGAGCAAGACCTGAGTGCTCAACCTTCTTACATAATTGGCGATACCTGTATAATCTTCCCCTGCATGATATACTAAACCCCACTCATAACTGTAGCAGAGAAGGAAATATTGACGGGAACCAAATCTGTTTAAAACAATCATATGGTTGAGACAGTAAGTAGGTGGTTGAGGAATTTCAGCAGTTGGTAAACCTTGTGCAACTTCCAGTAAAAGTAGTAGTGGTTAAGCTTTGTGTTCATTTACACCACCACTAGCTTGAATGCCTGCACATGTAGTACCATCCTTAAGAAACACCAAACTTTGGTTTCTTATGTGAGTCTCTGCAAGTTGCTGATAATAACAATTTGTATCCCAACACAGAAACGAAATACAACCCATAACAATCCCGTTGACATCTCTCGCACTCCAAGAACTCCCAAAAAAAATCATGCATTCCCATCTCGAGAAGATAATCAGTATCCACAGTCGTTGAACATGAAGCACAATGAGCAGTAGGATATTTTTAAACTCCTCCAAAGGTATTCGCAACACATCACTTTGTCTATCAATTATAACCACGAGTAACTCCAGCAATACAGGCCCGACAAGAACACTCACACAAGAAGTAGTTGGAACAAAATGGTCTCCAGAAGCACCAACAAAAGATGATAACCCTTGAATAAGATGAAATTCTTTTCCGCGATCAAATACCTTTTTAAGTGACTTACCACTGCTCCATGTACAAGATACAATCTCAGGCATATGAGAAAACAATTCATGTGCATCCCCATGTGTAAATATCCATCTAAAAACAAATGTAAAAATGCTATTTATATCTGGCATTTTGACAAACAGCTTCCTCTCATCATAAACTTCAGCATCATTAGCACATAAAAGATTAATTGAATGCATAGATGAAAAATTTGATGTATACCCAAATCTAGAAAGCAATCGAAGAGCCAATTTATCAGCACATTTACCACGATCAAATAACGAACGAGAATCATGAAGTTCAAAGTGAAAACAAGCCATACCAAGGATTTTGCTGTGAAGAAAGAACAGTTCGTTCAAACATTCGACATTGCCCTGGTTTTTTGAAAAAAATTTGACGCAATTCCCTTTGTTAAAATCATCTTCCTCGCTAATATTCAAATCTTCTTCTTCAACAACCAAAAATGAAGGAATCAAATCGAGAGTTGCATCGACATCAGAATCAACTACTTCATCATTAGCAAGAGAGCTTGACTTGGTTACTCCTGATTTTTTAGAAATTTCTTGAGCACCAACTGTCGAAACAAATTCAGTGCAAACCCATTGATTCACACTCGATCTCGGAGTTGCTCTTGAACTTTCCTGGTGATTTCCTACATCAGCTATGATTTGACTAAGCTCGAGAAATTGTTCACTCAACTGATTACGAAGATCCAGCACAAGTGAATCCAACTTAGATGAGAAAGATGTTGAGAACGCAGCGATTTCTGATCTGAGTAGAGTGATTTCAGTTATGGTTTGGGAAACACCCTCTTGAATGTTTTTGAGACTCATTAGAAAAAAAATTTGAACGGCTCTGATGCCAATTGTTGTATTACTACAACAAATTAACAAACAGAAGGACAGAATTGGTGATAAACACCTCATAAATCAATTGATTCAGGCCAAATCTGTGCAAATATGCGCAGCCAACAATTGTTTCCTTTCATAAACTGGATAAGAGTTTCATTACACAGACTAAAGATAGGTCACTCTCTCAATATCTGACGGTCACTAACAATCCACGTGTGCTAATCTAAACCAACCATTACACCCAACTTAATATTGCTAAAGACAGACACTAATACTATATGGGCACTCCTAAATAACTATTAATGACACACATCCTGGTGGACCTTACATTCTATACTACGATAATCCCGAACTACTATTTTCAAACCTAAACATTTAAGAACCTGTAACACAGATCAAGTTAGGTAGAAATGAACGATAAGGAAGGTACATGGATCATTATAAATACTTTAAGCAAATGATAAAAACACAAAACTTGCTCAAGTTTATAGACATACCTTTTAGAAGAATCCAATTGAATTCTACAGCCTTACCAAAGATTCAAAATCGTACCTAACGCAACATGTACGCCCCACTTCTCGTGCTTCTCTCACCGTATACATAGCAGTGCATTGTGAGAATGCACTTCCAACACAAACAAGTTGTGTTGAGATGAACAATGTCTTGTTCACCATGGCACTAAGAAATAGTTTCTTTCCAACAACATCTTACAGTATTGAGAGAAACCCAATGCACTATTTTTATAAGAATTTCAAAGAACTTCCAGGGAGCATTAGAAAAATTGTGTTTCTGATTTCTTATTTTACACCTTACACGAAACAGTTCCTGCAGATAATTTTCAGTATCGCATAGGGAAACTCTTTTGATAAAAAGAGACATCATAATATCTTCATAATAAGGGGCAATACTATTATCTTGGTAAGATGTATCAGGAATTGACCAATGAATTGATTCATTCTTAGAGATGATACAGTCAGAAGACTCAGACTTAAACTCTTCTTGTAATTCTCTTAGTTTTCTACAACCAATTGGATTACACAGAGGAGGAGCATTGCTCTCACTGATTAGTAAATCAATGTCAACATTAACATGAATATTATTCATCATAACTAGATTTAGCTTATCAAGAGATTCTTGTTCTTTCTGGAGGTATAACTCAACATCAAGAGATAAGCTTTCTAGTTTCTTTTCAAGACCTGCATACACATCAAGGGATTTTAAACCAGGTGGAGGTTTAGATAGAATTTCTTCTACATATTTTATTAAATCAGTCATGGAAGAGAATTCAGAAATCCCTGGATCTGGAGGTGCATTTATAGAGATAACACTTCTGTCCATATTCAGATCGCTATAAACACAGACTTATAAGGTCTTAGTGTGTTTCCCCTCTCTGATACCAATTAAAAAAGCGGGGGTCTAACAACCACACCCAATATTTCGTTCGGAAATCCGAGTAGGTCAAACTCCAATATACTTTCAAGAGAATCAACTAGACAGTTAGACTCAATCTATAGAAAAGTATATTAGGGAGTGATATCTACATTTATCAATTCAATCCGCAATCAAACAAATAAAAATTTGCGAGCCCGATTGAATAATAGAAATAACTTGAACGGTACCAAAGACCAATGTTCAAATGTCAATCAATTTATATCAACAACCAAAGATTGGATTATCTAATTGATTGATCTTAACTCACAACCTGCGATATTTCTATTATATAACAAAATATAACGCGGAAAAGAAATAACACAGACACCAGAAGTTTTGTTAACGAGGAAACAACAAATGCAGAAAAACCCCGCGACCTAGTCCAGCTTTGAACACCACATTGTATTAAGCCTCTACGGACACTAGACTACTACCAATGAACTTTGGACTGGAATGTAGTTGAGCCCTAATCAATCCCACACTGATCAAGGTACAATTGCGCTCCTTACGTCTTTGAGACCTAGCAGGATTCTACACACTTGATTCCCTTAGGTGATCTCACCCACAACCAAGAGTTTCTACGATCCAAAGTCGACGACTTGATAAACAAATCTATCTCACACAGAAAAGTCTATTGGAATAGATAAATCTATCTCCCACCGAAATACCTATGAGTTTTTTTCCGGCGTTTGATAAATCAAGGTGCACATGAACCAATTGATAAACCAGACTTATATTCCCGAAGAACAACCAAGTATTATCAATCATCTCACAATAATCTTAATCATATGGAAGCGAAACAAGATATTGTGGAATCACAAACGATGAGACGAAGATGTTTGTGACTACTTTTTATCTTGCCTATCGGAGATCAATCTCGAGAAAATCTTAGAGAAGATAGTGCTCAATACGATAGACCAGGGCAAGATCAGAAGACGAAACTACAGAGAAAATATTTGGGTCTGGCTTCACAATCCTAATGATGTCTTCAAGTCGTTAACCTACAGGGTTTTGTGAAAAACCTAAGGTTAAAGGAGAATCGACTCTAGTCGCAACTAGTATCACACATAATTGTGGGGATTAGGTTTCCCAGTTGCTAGAGTTCTTCTTTATATAGTTTTCAAATTGCAATCTCAGTTACCTTGGTAACAAAGCATTCAATATTCACCATTAGATGAAAACCTGATTAAACCCAAGCTAATATCTTTCAACCGTAAGATCGAACTTGGCTTGTTACACACAAATGAAATGTACCTTCCTTTAGGTTTGAGTAACCGTACCTAAACGTGTATACCATGTTGGATCAACAATAGTTAACCGAAGTTATCCATATGAACACTCTCATATCAACCTTGTTCATCTTAACCATAACTAGTTCAAATGACTCAAATGAAACTAGTTAAAGAGTTTTTCAATTGGTATATTCTCATAGAAGTATACAAGAACACAATTGAAGCAGAATCGGTTTGATTCACTCAAATCAATTCGTGAACATTATATCCACGGTTTGCAAAGATTTCATTCCTTATTATATAATTGTATTAGTTCATGTACACAACCGATTTTAGAACTTTAACCTTCAAGTATGCAAACGGGTACGCATACTTGAAATACCCGGACTGAGTTTGGGTTTCGCCAGTATGCGAACGGGTACGCATACCTCTAATCCCAGCAGAAAATCTCGGACATGAACCTCAAGCCAGTACGCATACTTAGGTTCCCGGACTTCTCAAACCAACATGTACGGAAACGGGTATGCATACTATGGTTCCCGGACATGGATTACATATATGCAGGAGTGCATAACATGTTCATAATCCAATGTTGGTGAAGTCTTCTAGACTCTATTCCAATCATTGATACTTTCTTAGAGGATGACAATAGACGTTTTCACACACTATTAGCATCAAAACAATTTTCAAGTTATTGAAATAATTAAAATGAAACATTCCAAGTCTACACCAAATGATTGCATTACACAAACCATGTAAGACGTTACTCGGAAATTTTCACATGATCATCTTTTGACTTTTGTCAAGAATATAAGATGAACTTGGTCGAAGCGAAATCTTAATAACACATATTTCGAGAAATATGTAAGTGAGTTAAACTCAGCTCGAAATAAAAAATGTGCACAGCAGAAAACTATATAGCACTACGACTTATGTCTCAAAATAAGAGATAGAGTAGAAATAGAATTTTCAAGTGATAGATGAGTTTCAGTCTCCACATACCTTTTGTTGATGAAGTTCCACAAGCTCTCCTTAGTAGTTCTTCGTCTTCAAATGATGAACGTCGTGAAGTCTAATGCTCAACTACACAATCTATACTAGTCCGAGACATCTATAAGTAAACTAGAAATCAAGACTTATAGTTTTGATCACTAACATTGACAAACAAGCTTGAGATAGCAATGCTTGCGAGTTCGGCCGAGCATTTCTCTAACATTTACATTGCTTGGCCTTCAAGTATTCTAGTCGGTTCCGTAAACCGACCTAAAAAGTAGTAAAGAAAGACCCTAAAAATAGTTCGGGAATTTTGGAATTCATGGTCTGTGAACCCCGTTTACGAACGAAATACTTGTATAAAATCCAGGGAAATTCATTTGCGAACGAAATTCTAGTTGCTCCCATTTTCGAACGAACTCAGTTTGCGAACAAGCTTGTCTTCGTTATTTGATAAAACTCGTTTTGGTCGTAACTTCTTCGTCCGAAATCGGAATGACCTCATTCTTTTTTAATTCTTTTTGTAATTGAATTCTATTCAATATGGTGATGATAAATCTTGAGTTTGAAGGATTTAATCTTGATTTTTGGCCCGTCTCTTGGTTTTAAGCATCTTTGCTCCTTTTCGTCGCACTTCTTCCCCTTCTTTTCGACTTGGGAACTTGGATACTTGGAGTACTTCTCTTCTTATCTCTTTTTAGAAACTTTGTAGCTCCTTTTTGGATGATTCACCTAATAGAGACAAATAAGAGAAAACAAGAGTAATAATACAAATACATGCAAGAATAATATCTAAAACAAGTATGGAATGGATACTAAAATCATATGAATTGTGCACTTATCAAATTCCCCCACACTTAGATTTTGCTAGTCCTCGAGCAAACTAAATCAAACTATACAACAACTCCATTTCGTTGAGAATACGGTTACACTTAGCTAATGCAACATGCCTTTAAACCCCTAGGTGTCCCTAGTGGACGAGTTATAGTCTCACGAGGGTTTACAAGAGGTATACCCATAAAACCTACTCCAATTTATCTCTTTGGAAGAACCACTAAGGACAGACACAAAGCAGAAAGCTAATTAAATAACCAGCCTGCATAAGTTCTTTAGTTGCAAATATCCCACATACATTCCAATCATCACACACAAGCAATTACTTACGTGTGACATTCAACCTGGTTGCATAAATCTACTAAGATAGTCATTGTACTTGTTGCAATATTTCTCAACAATTTTGATGCAACACTCGCGTACTGAAATTACATGGATAGATAAGAGAATGGATATAGAATAATGAAGTGTGCAAATGTTGACTCAAGTGAAAGATGTTACCCACAATACTTGTATGAATGTCGTCAAAGGATTTTTATATATATAGCGTAATAGTTGAGACAAGCACCCATTTAACTCGACAACATGATTAGATACTCTAAGTGCATGTTTTCTTTCAGCAAATATGTGATAGTTCCCATGGATCCTGTTTTCCAGGCTTGTTTAGGCGACGAAGACAGGGAAAACGTACATATATTGCCATCCAAGTGTCGAGAACCTCACTGAGTCTTTTTGACTTTGCTAAATAATAATGATAGGTTTCACTTATTTCATCGACTACATGATTGGTTCCCATGGATCCTGTGTTCCACGCTTGTTTAGGCGACGGAGTCAGGAAGAATCTTTTCTTTGTATTGTTAATAATGTCGGTATATGAAGAGGATCCCTTTTCTTTGATTTTTTGGCTCACTCTTTATGAGTGTAAAACAACTCTCTATGGGGCTTTTATATACTCAACCAATGATTACCATGCTACTACATCCATGGAAGTACTAGGATCCTACCAAATTACTTAGATAAACATATAACTGCAAAAATAAAAAGAAAGTGATTCAGTAATGATTAATAACGAGAACTAATTTTACAACGACTACCATACCATTTCTAGCATCTGAGTTTCACATTCAATTATGAATGTATATAATTAGGGGTTGCAGAATAATAAAGTGGGAATCAAGCTATGCCCGTAAGAGCTTGTTTCAACCTAAAAAGTTTTAAAGTGTCATCCTAATTAGCTCATAATTAACTCCAAAAGATGAAGTCTCAAGTATGCAAGAAATCAAAGAGTTTTTTTTCTAATATATACAAAATAATACTAGTATAATACCCAAGCATGCTTAACTACTCCCTCACACTTAAACTCAACATTGTCCTTAATGTTCAGAACCGGAAATTCTGATTTCTGACGTAACAGCCTGAAAAAACTCAAAAACTATACAAATGGGTAGGGAACTAGGACAAACGTCCTACCTCTTTTTTATAACGTGTCAAAAGGGATAGTGTTTCGATAAATGGTCTGAAAGTTATGGCCTCTGGACTGACAGACATGCAATCTGAAAAAGTTTTAGAAAAATATCAAAACTCAAATGTCCAGGCCTATCGCTTCAACTTAACAGAATCCGAAATCATATTTTCTTTTTGTAAAAGAAAGGTAAGTCTTTCCTTTTTAAAGGTTGGGGTTAACCACTCAAATCGGACTCCGTACGAAGTCTCGAGAGCTGTTTTCGTGACAACTGCGCAGTCACAATTTTTCATACTAGAATTCGTCAAAACTTTCATTATAGATTTAGGACTTTGTAAAATTCAAGATGGGAATGCAAGATATGATATTCAAAACTAAGAAAAATAAAAAAAAAAGGGATAGAGATAGAGATACAAAACCGATGGGTTTCTCCCATGTAGCGCTTGGGTTAACGTAGTCAGCCCGACGTTGTTGTTATCGTCCGTTCACCAGTAATCAGAAAATTTGGTAATCCTTCCAAATAACAATTTTCAATTCAAATAACAACTTCACAAATATGTTAGCATAAGATATAAATATTGAAGTTATTAGTTTGTTGAAGTTTCCCTCACACTTAGTCCTTTTTACACTCGGGAGTGGATAGGTATGACATGGATGCAAGTGATGCACAGTGATTACGCGTTAAAATGTTGTAGGCCAAGTCAGTGACCCGCAGTAATGGCTCAATGCAAAGCCATAATAGCGCAATGCAAATCCATAATAGCGGTATACTGTATAGACCGTCAAGCACTAAGATAGTGGCACCCTGCAGGGCCAGTAAAGCGCAAAGGTAGTGCTAAATTGTAAAGACATTTGGCTAATTAATGAATCTTATTGGCCGAAACAATGAAGCTTCATTGAGGGGAAGGCAAGACAAAGCCAAAGTGGAAAGATGCAACATGCAACATGCGATGTTGGCATTAAGGCATATCCATGGAATTGGGTTGGACTAAACTCAAGGATGATGCAAGAAGGTAGAATAGACTAAGGATTAATATATGCATTAGTTCCAGGCAGGGCCAAATCTTGGACAATGCAAACAAGCTAGTAATGCAAGAGTTGTATTGCTATTGTCAAGCAAAATTGGCGAAGTGAAGCATATGACGCCATGAGTAAGTAGAATGAGTTTAAGGAGTTGGCCTTGATGATTAAAGAACAAGAATGATCCGTGCATTATCTTAGAGCAAGAAGTTGGCAGGCCCAAGGCGGCTGAGCAAAGGATCAAGGCTAAATTCAGTAAAGCACAACAGTTGTGCAATACATCTCAAGTGACGGTTAGGAGTTGGTTACGGGATTCACAAGCATGCCAAACACGCGATACAAAGAAGAAAGGTTATAAAAGGAGTTTATAAGCGTGGGAGAAGGTTCCTAACTGCAAGAGAACATGTGTTGGATGATTGGCACGAGTTAGAGAAAAACTGGCCAGTTAGTACAGTTAGTGGCGGTTATGGAACTGCTCCATGGGAAAGATGGCTGTCCCATGCGTGTGCAACAGTTGCACACAGGTTTGGACAAGTAAAGTTGTTGTATAAATAGTCCTAAGAGTTTTTGTAAGGCTAAGGATTGGTTCAAGAGGAACAAGTATGTGTAAGACCCTAAGTGGGAAAGTTTTGTATTTCTTCCCTTTGATGAAATAAAATGAAGTGATTGTGTCATGTTCTTAGTGTTCTTGGTTGGCTGATTGTTGTTGACAAAGTATAACAATGTTTTGAATGCATTATGGGGTGCATTTGAGAAGTTTAAGTAAAGAGAAAAGAAAGCTAAAGACTTTTGCTGGTAAATGGAAGAGTTGGCTGTTTTCATAGGTGCAAACTTATAAGGATGAAGTGCAGGAGGGTTAATCTTGATTCGCAAAACCATTGTGCTTCCAGATTACACTTTCGCAGAAATTTGCAAGAGGCATTTAGAGGTGTGACAATTCGGGTATCAGTGTTGTGTTTGGTATACAGTTCGAGTGTATTTATTGGATAATACGCTGGTGCTTCTTTCTCTCTTATGATATTTTCATGTAAGCAAGTAAGTGGCGCATTATTTTCAAAGTTTTGCGTTAGAAATGAGTTCTAATGGCATGATGATCGACGAAGAACTACCAGGTACGTTTGATCAGCTTGAGGAGTATGGTGATATGGTGATTTGACCATACACATGGGATGTGATGGCCTTGAAAATCCTCTTGTTTCTAAAGAAAATGGCATGCTAGATTTACTTGAAGGAAGAACGACAGATTGGTTGAAAGAATTCGATGAAAGGGTAGGTGAAGTAGAAGACAAGGTGTATTATACAACCCTTTTGAATTGCGAAACCAATACTAAAGTGACTGAATTGATGGTGCAATTCAGTGACATAAAGACCATACTAACAAGCCATACGAAGAAAATGTCTGATGAAGTGACAAACATTCGCGGGTTAATCAGTAACGGCATGTTTGCAGGGGCGAACGTGCATGGAGAAACTCTAATCGAGTCTCCAAGCAAAGAGTTTACGCAGGTTCCTGAAATGCTATAGAAATTAAGAATTTCTTGTATGACGCTGAGACATACTTTGAGGCAAATGGAACTGGGAAAGGACAAAAGGTAACTCTCGCAGGCAATTACCTTGGTAGTGATGCAAAAGTTTGGTGGAGAACTATGCTGCAAGAAGACGAAGCTGCTGGTTATGCCAATCCTATGTCATGGAATGACATGAAAGATGGACTGAGATGTCAGTTCTGGCCAAGCAATGGTGTTTGGTACGCAAGAGAGAGTTTGCGTAGGCTAAAAATGACAGGTACACCACAGGCCTATGCCGAAAACTTCCTTGCATTGGTGGAAGAATTACATGGCATAAGTGAAGAAGATCAGATGTTCCAATTTATGGCTGGCGCGAGTTCGAGTGTGATTGCGTAAATCAAGAAGCATAAAATCCAGAGTATCCAGATGGCTATTCAAGTGGTAAGAGAGCCTACCAATTGTACAACAACTGAAGATGTGCAAAGATGTGAAGGTAAGGCCAAAGGAAAGGAAATATATGTACGCAGTAAGCGTAAGCATAAGCAAAAGGAAGATGAATTGTTCCCTTCAGCCCGGAAGTATAGGGGATGTTTCATTTGTGTTAGAGCATATCTCGGTTGAACCTACAAGCATTGATATGTCAAGTTTGGTTGTCATATTTTAGTGAGCCAAAACTCATTTAAAGTCGCTTGATTATGTACTAGAGTCAACTTCGTATAGGTGAGATTGAAAGTATTAGGATATAAGACATTACAAGTATTGCGAAGACTTGAAGAAGTGAAGAAGTAAGGAGCTACAACGATAACATCATCCTTCCAATTGAGGTTAGTGATATTTGACTTGAACTGTTTCATTACCTAATGTATCTTTCAAGTCGTGCATATTGAAAACATAACTGCGAAGCATGAATGATTATACTCTAGTTAGACGTAGTATAAAGGAATACAATATGAGGTTTATTTCTTAACCATTAAACTTTGTATATAAGACATCGACATAATCGTTTGAATGTTATTGTGATTATGTATGGGTATAAGGTGAAGATTTCATCTTAGGAAACAATGTTTTACATTTGTTTAAAGGAAATAAATTCATGAACTTGTTTTGTGAATCGAAATGGAAATTGCTAGGATTTATTGGTATTGTTATTCATTGCATATCTTTTGAACTACCAATATGTGTGATTATCATAACCGCTCACGACTTGTTTATGTTCTTGGTAAAACTATTCACAAAGGCCTGAATATTGTATTGGTATGACTTTTATTAGTGAAACCGATTTTAAGTAATCACCTGAGATGATATAGTCGATTCAGTGTTATTGGTATGACCAACTCTAGGCAAAGGGGAACCAATCCTAGTAAGAGGTGCAACCGATCACAAGAGGGGAATCGATCCTTGTATGAGGTGCAACAAGTTTTTAGTAGATGGGGGAACCGATCCTATGAGCATGTGCAACAAATTTTTAGTGAAAGGGGAACCAATCTTATGGACATGTGCAGCAAATACAAGTAGTTACCATAAGTATGTGGGGAACCGATCCTAGTACCTAGTCAACCAAAATTTTGGAAAGCTAGTGTGACTATGCACGGTACTCACATGGAGGTAGAACCAAAACTTGTTTTGGGAGAACCGTGAAACCCATGATTTGTGATTGAGTGTTATTAATCAATTACATAGTTCTTGAAAGTCAGATGAACCAATTCTAAACTCGTTTGGAAATGTGGCATCGGTTTCAAGATTGTAAGTAAAAAAGAGGACTTACAAAGTAAAGATGTCGACATACTTTGAACATGTGCAGTAACGCTTATCTTTAATTGTTCAAAAATATTCCTTAATAGCTAAAGGAAAATCCCGGATCGAAAAATAAGTTGAGAATCTTTTAATTAAGGTTTTTAATTTTATTTTTGGAAAATGAAAATTGGTAATGTGCATTTACTAATTGGAGATTTTCTAAGAGATTTCAGTCAATGTTTGGAAAAAGCATTTCTAAGAATTATGGAAACCGAATTTGTAATACATCGCATATCTTGAGAATATTTTCGGTTTTGGAAATTCCTTGGTGTCCAAACCTCCTTGTCTATAAATATCAAAGTTTGCATTTCGAGCAAACTAATCCTCAGAGTCAGCAAAACTACCTCAGTTGTGTTGTTACTGGTGGAGCCGCCTATTCGGAGAGGAAAGTAACCTAATTAGCGAAATCTCTTTTGGCCACTCGGTTTAAAAACTTCTTTGGGATTGAGAAGCTCTATTGGTACCATTGGTGGGAAACTAGATTATTGCAATTTATCTTTTGTTTTCAATTGACTTAATTGAATAATGGAGGTTGAACTTTGATTGCACCTAGTTTGTTTATGCTTGATAATATTCTCTTTTGATATAAAATTCACTCAAACTATATCGAAGTTTCGACGGGGATCTTTAGACTGTTTGTAGATCTAAAGACGTCTTGTGATAATCCATTGTTAACAGACTCCGTTCTGTGCGTGATTGATCATAATAGATTCAAGTTGATTGTGTATAGGTGTTTATTGAAGATTTAAGAAAATTTGAAGACAAATAAGACTTTGAAGATTTCTGATTTGGGTTCATAATCTTTGTATGCACAATACGTGTTTCGGTTAAAAAGGATCCAACTATAATCAGTTTATCCTTGTGGTAGATTGGATTGATTAGTTTTGTAGATCGACATAAATAAAATTCTTTGTTATTCAAAGTATTGATTGCAAATCTTAACAACTACTTTGGTAGTTGTTGATAAGATAGATCTAAGAACCCGACAAAGGAGTTTATTGAGATAAACAAAAGAGCCTTTTGTCGAACTCACATCACTTGGTTGAAAAGAGTTAATACCAAACAGATTTATTATTATTTTACTGTTTGGAATACGAACCAAAGAAATTGTTCCAAGTACGTGACTTATTACAAGTTGGAGGAGTTGGAATACAGACGGAACTAGGTGAACTATAGGTTTAGTTGCTTGGTCTCGACTATACGAAGTTGGTTTGATTTTGTATAGCGGCTTAATCCTGAGAGTATTCAATTCTGGACAAGGTCCCGGGGTTTTTCTGCATTTGCGGTTTCCTCGTTAACAAAATCTTGTTGTGTCATTTACTTTTATTTTCCGTAATTATAATTGTTGTTATTATAATTCAAAGTAAATTAAACAAACATTAATTTCTATTTACTTGATAGTAATCCTATTGTGTTTGGTTAAGTCCGAACCTTTTATCACGTAAACATACTTTGTTGTTGTATTGTCTCGATCTTGAATCCATAGTCAATCACACAAGTTATCTTGTTGTCGTATTGTCTCGATCTCGTATCCATAGACAATCACACGAAGTGTGAACCGATTAGTTGTATTGTCTAGACTCAGTCCATAAACAATCACTTTCGGAGAAAGGACTTATAGGTGGCAAAGTTTTAGATTGAGGTATATTTGGGTACCCTCGTCTTTTCAATTGGTATCAGAGCAGGCAAAAACGAAAAGATCTAACAATATGTGTTTGGTGCAATCCAACCTATAAGATTGAACTAGAGTTCTCATGAATCGACTTCAATTAACGGACCGCCAAAATTTGATGAAACAAACTATCTATGGTGGAAATCTGCTATGAGATCTTTTCTTCAAGCACGAGAATTTAATACATGGCTATTAGTTGTCAATGGTTATATTCGTCCAAAGATATAAAATTCGGAAACTGAGTTTAAACGCTTAGTAGATTTTTAAAACGAAGAAAAGGATCTTGCAAAGCAGAATTTAGATGGTTTGAATACTATAATACATGCTGTAAGTCGTGATCTACAACATCATGTATCAACATGTCAAACTTCGAAAGAAGCTTGGGATAATCTTCAGATCGTATTCGAAGGAAACACTTCAGAGAAAGAAGCTAGACTTTAAACTCTTACGTGTGATTGGGAAAACCTTCGAATGGATGACAACGACACTTTTGAAGAGTTTCATCTTAAACTCTCTGAGATAATTAATGCCTATTTCTCTCTTGGAAAGACTATCTATGAAAAGGATATAGTGTGCAAAATTCTCAAATCGTTGCCACCAAGATAAGATTCTAAGAAGCATGCAATCATAGAAGCAAATGATCTCTCAACTCTCTCACGAAGCACACTCGTTGGGAAGTTAAATATCTTTGATCATGAATCACAGTCTATTCAAAGTAAAGGAATCGCTTTTAAAGATGCAAAAATTATGAAAGCTCCAATGGAGAGGAATAGACAGATGGATGATTCAGATGAACAGATTGCAGAAAATTCTGATGATGAAATTGAACAATCATTATCATTGATTACTAGACAGTTTTGAGATCTCTTAAAGAAACGAAATAAGAGATTCATTAAGGATACTCATCGATCTTCTCGCCCACATGGTCGAGTTCCTATCAAAAAGGATCATGAAGAAGATGATGAATATCAGACACAATGCTTTAAGTGTAAAGGGTTTGGTCATATTGCTAAATACTGTCCCAATCTTAAGAAATACACTGGAAGCAAGGCTCTGGCTGTAACTCTAGATGAGAGATCTGATTCATATGATTATGAAGAAGAGGAAACAACTAATATTGCATTAGTTGTCAATCTTATTTCTTCCTCCTCCATTAGTGATTTACCCATTTTAAAAATGGACATGTCTTCCGATGTTATTAAATCATCTAATGGTAAAGGTAAAAATAAAACAAGATGCAAAAACTGTCTCAAAAACAAAACTGCTAAAAGTTGCATAGGCAACCAAAGTCAATCTGAAGATACTTAGCTAGTTAGAGGTAACAAGAGGATAATTTCTCATACGATGCTAGATCAAGGACAATCTGTTTGTCCAAATTTCCATAATGAGAGAAAATCTCATACTAATACCACCTGATTGGTATTAGAATTCTTTCCTCACCATGTGTGCCGAATTTTGAGTGAGGAAGAAGAAAAATCAAGGCACTTATGTGTAGATTATGGGAATAAAATCTAGTAGTTGAAAATATTTGATATGTTCGTATGTTTAGAAATATTATTTTTTCGGAAGTATGAAAATTATAAAAATATCCTTCTCTTTCTTTGGTCATTCCTTGTCCGAACCATGAGTCTGGATCCAACATCTTCTCTTGGCAAGATGCTATATCAGAAAGATCAACTTAAGATTAAGTCTGGATCTTCTCTTGATATTAAGAGTAAAATCAAAAAAAGAGATTGGATTAGCAAGAAGGAAAGAGAAAATATGCTGAAGAAAGATCAGTGTATCGATGCATTGACACACTTTTGTGTTCAATCAAAGACAGAATTACATGCTCTTGCAGAATCCTTCACGAAAATTTCTCACCTGCAAGAAATTCTGGTCAAGCAACAAGGTTTTCTACTTGAAGAAATTCACAAGCTGAAGACTGAAAGTAATAATCCGCCTTCATTTTGCACTGATATGAAGGACCAAGTTGCAAAGTAAAATAGACATCAATTTTTGATTTCTTTCAATGATTGTATTAGGTCTATTATGAATGAAACTATCTTATTATGAATAAAATTATTTGATTTATAATTTTTCTTGTGATAGCTTTTGATTACATAGCCTGTGCTTGAATGCTTTATCTTATTGCTATGTATGTTTATGGGATGTTGGATTTCGGTCTTACTACCTTGATATTCGATCTCATAATGTTGTGAACCCTTATGGTTTGGGTGATTTTTTGGTTTAGCAGGGTTAAGTTCTAGCTCATGTCGGTAGGCTTTATCAAAGGATCATGAGGGGTTCTGATTGAAAAAATATATGAAAAAGTCACAATATGTTGAATCGTTTGGTTTAGCATAAAAGCATATGTGTTTCGAGTTTTCAACTTTTGCTTGCAATAGTTAAAAACCGTTTTCAACCTTTCTCTGGTAAAGGTCGGTTGTTGTTATGATTTTGTTTTGCATAAGGATGACAACATAATGATATTTCGATTTAAATTATCCCCGGAAGAAAATGCAAACATATTAAAGAAAAAGATGCGAAATTTGAGGTAACGAGTTTGTTAGTTAATCGTTTTTCCTGTTTAAGAAAAGCATGATTTTATTACATATTTTTTATTGCTTTTGCTTAACAAAATTTTGGTACAATTGATGTTTTATTCCATTATTTGTGTATGGATGTGTGTGTGATTAAATTGGTTCCGGTTAAAAAAAGCTATTGTTATCTTGCTTTATTGTTTGATATCAATCGTTCAGGCTTACAAAATTTCGGTGCAATTGCGGTGCTTTAATGTCTATGTTGTTTCAATTACTTCCGGTTGAGGTGAATAATTATACAAGTTGATTTATTTTCTTTGTATTAATTGTTCATGGCTTAACGAAAGAAAATGTTTTAGGGATGAATTGTTTAGTCCAATTCGATTTCGGATAAGAGAAACTAAGTTAATTCTGATTTTAGTTAGACTTATCAAAGTGGAGGTTTCGGTTATTCAAGTCTAGTCGAATGCCTTAACAAGAAATGCTAGTTAACTAACCTAGTACTTGTTTTGTTTAAAAGTTAAAGGTCTAAGTTATATGGATAATTAGAACCTGATGAGAAAAATAGAGTTATCTTTATGTTGGTCCTATCGAACAAGCGATTGTATTTGTACAATAGGTTTAACAAAGGAACTAAGGTGCTTAGTCGATTTTTGGCTTGCTAAACTATTAGGGAAAAAAATTTCGGGCAATTGTTTCCTTGGTAACATATAAAAATAAAATCACTTTCTAGTTTCGGTTTGATATTGGTTATCAAAAATGGTGTGTGGAACCCTCGTGCTTAACTCTATAGGTTGCAAGTCTTGTGAGATTTGTAAGATCCTTTCGGTTTGTCTTTTATTTTTTCGTTTCTTTGTCATTTTGTGACAAAAAGGGGGAGAAATATATGGAGTAAACAAGAGATACTGGCATTGATTTATATTTATTGGTATCACTAAGGGAAAGGACATTTGTGCTTAAACGTTTATCTAACGAAAGAGTAAAAGCATAGACTATGGGAGAGTAGCATATCATATGATGCTTGTAGTTATATGGACTACAACGGAATAACAAAGACGTGCGGATTGAAAATCTACCTATCTTACCTTTAGGGGGAGTATTAGCTTTGTTATTATAACGTCAACAGCGGCATTTATGGATTGAATGTATACATGTTATTATGATGTTGAATTCGGGAATCAAGCGTATGTGTAATGAATTCTTGTAATTTGTTTATCCATATGATGTAAGAGTTTTGTCACTAAAATTGACAAAAGGGGGAGATTGTTAGAGCATAGCTCGGTTGAACCCACCAAGCGTTGGTATGTCAAGTTTGGTTGTCATATTTTAGTGAGTTAAAACTCAATTAAAGAGTCGCTTGATTATGTACTAGAGTCAACTTCCTATAGGTTAGCTCGAAAGTATTAGGATATGAGACATTACAAGTATTGCGAAGACTTGAACAAGTGAAGAAATAAGGAGATACATATCTTTCAAGTCATGCATATTAAGGTTAGTGATATTTGACTTGAACTGTTTCATTCCCTAACGTATCTTTCAAGTCATGCATATTGAAAACAGAACTGCGAATCATGAATGATTATATTCTGGTTAGACGTAGTTATTTGTGGGTGAAACCCGTTTATGCGGATTTTGGTAATTTTGGGTGTGTGGATGAGAAACGAATCTAAACCCTAAACAATGCACTGCACGAGAGTACTTTTGATTCGAGATATCAATATGTACAATCCTAGCCTAAACCAAGAAATGGACGTTCCAGGATTGCTTCGGTCACAACGTGAAAGAGAAGGGTTGGTCTTAGGGAGGGAAGCGAAGAAAGTGTTGAGACCAGAATCGTTGATTCTAAAGGTGTGGTTGTTTATGACTTGTATTTGAAAGCAGAACTAGTTAGCAGAATGGAAAGCTAACAGGTGATTTCTAGATATTGTATTGTTGCCGACCAAAACTTGTTGTTTGGTGAAAACAGGTGAAGCCTATTTATACAAGTCATATTGAAACGTACCCTGACGTTATGCTTCCATGATGAAGGAAGTGAATTCGTGTAACCGTCAGACATTACGCTTCCATGATGAAGGAAGTGAATTTGTTTACATCGTTACTTTTCACCAACACTAATTGTCCCGCTTCATGACACTTTCTTGTAACGGGCATATTGCACGCCGCACGCTGTAAACTGCCAGACCAATACCCTGATGAGCATCCCCCAGTTTGTGACATGTTTGATGTCTCGAGTGTTTTTGTGGAAAACATGTAGCGTATGGCAAGTCAAAGTCAAGGGACTTACCGCAGGAAAATAGCATGTAAGGCTGTTAGGCTCGTTTTGGTTGGTCGCCTAAAACTTGCCACAAGTTTGTCAGTTCGGTGGCGAACTTCGATGGTTGAGATCGCATCTCATGAAGGAGGGTAGCCGTTGATTATGGCTACCTTGTATTGGCACCTAATAATGGCGCAGTGGCATTTTGGTTTACGCCAGTGGCAATGTGGCATGGCTGGCATGGATCGTGCATGCCAGTGGCTGGTGCAAGTGGCCCCTAGCGTAGCCATGGCCACTAGATTTAGGCTGCTGGTCGCCTGAAACTCGCCACAAGTTTATCAGTTCAGTGACGAACTTGGATGGCTGAGATTGCATCTCATGAGGAAGGATGGCCATTGATTATGGACATATCTCGTTGTATAGCAAAGTGGCGCCATTGGCATGGTGGAGCCTGGCGTAGCCATGACATAGCGGCATGCCAGTGGCGTAGCCGTGGCGTGTCCACGCCTGTGGCGTTGTAGCATGGCCAAAACTAGGATTTGGCGTCGTGTCCAAAATTAGGGCTTGGCGGCATGGCCAAAATTAGGGCTTGGCGGCGTGGCCAAGGCTAGGATTTGGCGTCGTGGCCAAAATTAGGTCTTGGCGGCGTGGCCAAGGCTAGGATTTGGCACCGTGGCCAAAATTAGGGCTTGGCGCCGTGGCCAAGGATAAGATTTGGCGCCGTGGCCAAAATTAGGGCTTGGCGGTGTGGCCAAGGCTAGTATTTGGCGTCGTGGCCAAAGTTAGGGCTTGGCGGCATGACCAAGTCTAAAGTGGCTCGTGGCATGTTACTGCGGCAGAGTGGGATGTTGGCATGCCGATTAATATGTTGTTGTGGCAGCGCGCGTTTGGCTTGCCCGTTAGTATGGTGGCGTGGCAGGGCGCGTTTGGCCTTTAATGTATGGTGGCGAGTTTAGAGCGATTTGATTGGTCAAGAACAGAGGCCGGCCAAACATAAGGCGCGGTCACATCTCTAGTGCTTGTGGCGCATTTTAAAGTGACCTGATTGGTCGGTAGGAAGGAGAGGGTCCGTCCAAGCATGGGCGTGGATACACTCCTTGTGTGAGTGTGGCGGCTTTAGAGCGACCTGATTGGTCGATGGGAAATGGGGATGGCAAGTATGGGCCCAGACACAACTTATGTGCGTGTGGCGAGTTTAAAGTGACCTGATTGGTCGAGGTAAATAGGGCCGGTTTAGGATGAGGCGTGGCCAATAAAAAGTGGCGCCAGCTGGCCTAAAGCATGGCCACGCCTCCCTTTGTTGTTGAGGCTCCCTGTTTTCTAATTCTGGGGAAGGTTTTGCACCTACTAATCCACGGCGGATTAATTTCCTAGTTTTCTTAGGCTTACTTACGACAATCAAGGTCTGGTATACTGCGCAAGGCGCAAAAGTAATTGATTGAAATCTATGTGTTGACACAGAGTTTTTTAAGTTCATTGCCGGAGAGCAGCATGCTTTCTAATTTAATACCTTATGCAAAGACCCTATCCTTGATATTTGGAAATTCGTGCTACTCTGCTGCGAGTGAACACAAATTGTCATGCCATATCAACATTAAGGGTTCAGCCGGAGAACATAGCATAGAAAGCATTCAAAGAAACTTATATTAAGCGAATATAGGTAAGGCGCCGAAATTTACAGAACATCTGGGATGGTTGCTACATGCGCCTGTCTGGATAAATTTCATGTAAATATATTGAACGGATCAATAAATGTGCCAGTGGAGAGATTGACACACATGGCTTTGTTTCCTCGCAAAGTGACGTCACATCAGATACAAGGTTTTACAAATTTAACCCGGAGCTAAAAACCACCATCAACATTAAGTCCCCTGCTTAGCTCGTAACAGTGGAATTGTTGCGGGGTAAGCATGAGATGGTGACAGACGAGGAGAAAAATCGAAAAGGCAAGACACGAGAAGATTACTAGGAAAATTCGATTGACCTTTGGCAAGAAGCATGAGCAGTCTGCAATCTGTGTGCTGGCGCGCTTCTGTCTTGGACACGTGTTGAGGTGGTGGAGCCGTCAACACTATAATATATTGAGACAGTATGCATGGAAACACAGTGGTGAGTATTGAGGAAATTTCAAGTCTCAACACTGAGAGGAAAAAATGTCGAGGAAGTTTGCCTGGAAACACGGCGGTGAGTGTTGAGGAAATTTCACGTCTCAACACTAAAAGGAAAAATGTGTTGAGGCAGTTTGCCTGGCAACACAGCGGTGAGTGTTGAGAAAATTTCACGTCTCAACACTAAGAGGAAAAATGTGTTGAGGCAGTTTTCCTGGCAACACAGTGGTGAGTGTTGAGGAAATTTCACGTCTCAACACTAAGAGGAAAAATGTGTTGAGGCAGTTTGCCTGGCAACACGGCGGTGAGTGTTGAGGAAATTTCACGTCTCAACACTAAGAGGAAAAATATGTTGAGGCAGTTTTCCTGGCAACATAGTGGTGAGTGTTGAGAAAATTTCACGTCTCAGCACTAAGAAGAAAAATTTGTTGAGGCAGTTTTCCCGGCAACACGGCAGTGAGTGTTGAGGAAATTTCACATCTCAGCACTAAGAGGAAAAATGTGTTGAGGAAGTTTTCCTAGCAACACGGCGGTGAGTGTTGAGGAAATTTCACGTCTCAACACTAAGAGGAAAAATGTGTTGAGGCAGTTTGCCTGGAAACACAGCGGTGAGTGTTGAGGAAATTTCACGTCTCAACACTAAGAGGAAAAATGTGTTGAGGAATTTACACGTCTCAACACTAAGAGGAAGGATGTGTTGAGGCAGTTTGCCTGGCAACACAGCAGTGAGTATTGAGGAATTTATACGTCTCAACACTAAGAGGAAATGATGTGTTGAGGAAGCATGCCTAGCAACACAGTAGTGAGTGTTAAGGAATTTATACGTCTCAACACTAAGAGGAAATGATGTGTTGAGGAAGCATGCCTAGAAATACAGTAGTAAGTGTTGAGGAATTTACACGTATGAACACTAAGAGGAAGGATCTGTTGAGGAAGCATGCCTAGAAACACAGTAGTGAGTGTTGAGAAATTTATACGTCTCAACACTAAGAGGAAATGATGTGTTGAAGAAGCATGCCTAGCAACACAGTAGTGAGTGTTGAGGAATTTATACGTCTTAACACTAAGAGGAAATGATGTGTTGTGGAAGCATGCCTAGCAACACAGTAATGAGTGTTGAGGAATTTACACGTCTCAACACTAAGAAGAAAAAAATGTGTTGAGGCAGTATGCCTGACAACAAAATAGTGAGTGTTGAGGAATTTTTACGTCTCAACACTAAGAGGAACGATGTGTTGAGGAAGCATGCCTAGCAACACAGTAGTGAGTTTTGAGGAATTTATACGTCTCAACACTAAGAGGAAATGATATGTTGAGGAAGCATTCCTAGCAACACAGTAATGAGTGTTGAGGAATTTACACGTCTCAACACTAAGAAGAAAAAAATGTGTTGAGGCAGTATGCCTGACAACAAAATAGTGAGTGTTGAGGAATTTTTACGTCTCAACACTAAGAGGAATGATGTGTTGAGGAGGCATGCCTAGCAACACAGTAGTGAGTGTTGAGGAATTTATACGTCTCAACACTAAGAGGAAATGATGTGTTGAGGAAGCATGCCTAGCAACACAGTAGTGAGTGTTGAGGAATTTACACGTCTCAACACTAAGAGGAAAAAAAATGTGTTGAGGCAGTTTGCCTGACAACACAATGGTGAGTGTTGAGGAATCTTCACGTCTCAACACTAAGAGATTTAAAATTTATTCGATATGCCTAATAGATATAAAATATTTAGTTTAAGGATAGTTACTTAGCTTTTTTTCCGCTAGGCATGTCCTTCGCGCATGATTGGGCTTTAGGTGTATCAGGCTCTCCCGTGAGTAAGGAGCGTGAAAAAAGTCCCCATGTGTAATTATCCTGAGCTTATTTTCTCGTGGAAGATGTGCTTCCGTTGCATTCGCTGGTAAGGCGGTGACTGCGTTTAAACTTATAAACCTGAAGAAGGCTTCACTCCCCAAGTGTAGCTTACTTCAGTCCCCTTTGGAAGGAGGCATAAGGAATTCATAATCTTTGCACTGGTGGCTTGACATACTTCTGGATTGGCCCCGTAGTGCCGGTCTTGGCGCTACAACTTCTTCAACCGCTGATGCTGACGTTGCTACCTTATTCATGGAACGGTAATGATAACGTTGTTGGTTGGCCTATACATAGAATGGAAAAGAGGGTGCCAGTGGCTTTGGTTCGTGGAACAGTGGAATGCATTGCAGCCATGGAAGAGATGGCGCTTCAAACTTGGCTGTGCAGAGATGGCGCTGCTGACCTCGGAATGGCTCTGCTTGCTCGGAATGGTGGAAACTGGCTCCAGTCCGTGGAATGGTGGAAACTGGCTTCAGTCCATGGAATGGTGGAAAATGGCTTCAGTCCATGGAATGGTGGAAACTTTCTTCAGTCCGTGGAATGGTGGAAATATGGCGCTGGAACTTTGGCTACCAAACAGTGATGGTAGCGCTGGAATTTTGGCTACCAAATGGTGATGATGGTGCTGATGGCTTTAGTCCGTGAAACGGTAGAAATGGCACTTGGAAGGCTTGCTGGATGGATCACGGAATGCTGGAGCATTGGCGCTAACTTAACCATAGAGTGCTTGAGCCATGGAGAGTTGTCTTGACCACAGAGTGCTGGAGCCATGGAGAGTTGGCTGGACCACGGAGTGCTGGAGCCATGGAGAGTTTGCTTGACCACGAAGTGCTGGAGACATGGAGAGTTGTAGGTTGAGCGACTGGTGTTCCTCGTGCTTTCATATGCAGCATCTGGCTCCTCTTCCTCATTTGTTAGCGGTGGTAGAGCGAGCATTAATAGAAACAAAACAATCTCCAATAGCTATAATCAACAGCAAGGCAAGCCAGGATAAATCAAAGTAGATGCTCTCGCATGTATCCACCCAACAATACCATCGATCTTCTCCAGAATGTGTAATAAAATTCTGACTCCAGAAGAATGAGTATCTAACCTATTCAGTGGATTTCAAAATTTACCAAACTCTATTGTGCTCTTGGATGGATGGATGAAATAATGTCAGGGCTAATTTTGGATATTGCGGTTACGTTGTTGGTTCATCATTGACTTTAGGTTATTTGGTACCTAGACTTTCTGATTGCGATGATGATATTATGTGGATGCTTGTTTGATCGAAATATTCCGGAGCCATTCGGTGAAATAGATGAGTTGAGAGACGTTCCGTTGCCGATGTGTTGCTATCAAGTCTTCAAGGACTTCATTCCAAGCGACATCCTTTGAACCATCCTATGAATCTTGGACTATTGCATGGAACGGGATGTGGTGAGCAGTCCCCAGTTATATTTCTGTTAGATCCGATGGCGTGGCCGGATATGTGAATGCATCTCTGTGGCTTGCTTTTGGATTCTTTGATGGTTGTCAGGATGAACTGCAATGAGCAGTCCCCAGTCGCACTTCTCTTCAGTTTCTAAAATTGTTTTCTCCGAGCAGGCTGGGATCCGCCGCGGCCTCATAAAGTGTTGCATGAACCTTCTAGACAGAGAGGTGATGATATTCTTACACTACACCCTTGAAGAGTAGATGACCTTGTCGTGGTTATGACTTTGGGTTGACCGTGTCTCCTTTGTAGTGGTTGTTGTTATGGTAAAACTCTGGCTGGTATCAACAAACGAGCAACAACAGTTCTTGGTAATAGACGTGATCCGACGAGACTACATTGTCGTGGAAAAAAAATAGGTTGACAGGAATTGCATGGGCGTCCATGGAAGCAAAGGGATTGGCTGGATACGTAAGCGAGTAAACTGTCCACGACCACGAGCTTTGGAGAGATGAACCAAAAAGTGGAAACATTGAAGCGAAGTGGTTTCTCGAGAGAATGTTGAAGCGACTTCTGGAGCGAAACATTGAAGCGGAGCAGCTTCTGGAGCGAAAAGTTGAAGCGGCTCCTGGAGCAAAGTTCGAAGCGCCAACGCAACACGGATGAGAGCTTGAAATCGGTGCTACACATTTGGTTTATGACAATCTAACGCCCGAATTCTGAATCCCTTGATTAATCATTCGGATGTTCATTGTTTTGCTCCTTTTGAGTTGTGGCCATGTCCGTCTGAGCCTTAGAAAAAATTCTTGTATTTCCATCAAATCAGCAATGGTAATAAGGGGTTTGCCTCATCTGGATCCTCCGGTCTCTCGTCCTGGTGGTGGAGTGACAACAGCTCTGGCGATGACTGGGAGCGTCACACTTGAAGAAACAATGGGGGTGGCGGCAGCGGTTCTGGATATGGTGATCGAATGTGTAATGCCTGAGGGAACGTTTCCTACGTCGTTGGTGTTGGTGGTAGAGTCTGCCGCGGGTGTTGATCATGCTGACAGGTGGTACATTGATGTCACTGGAAGGAACGTTGATATCAAGGGCGTTTTCAGCGCCGGTGGCATCAGGGTTTGTTGCTGACCCGGACCTGAGCTCTAGAAAAATGGAATTGGAAATTGGTATTACAACCGAGAGATTAATCTCCCACTGTGGTCGCCAATTGTTTGTGGGTGAAAACCGTTTCTGCGGATTTTGGTAATTTTGGGTGTGTGGATGAGAAAGGAATCTAAACCCTAAACAATGCACTGCACGGGAGTACTATTGATTCGAGAGATCAATTTGTATAATCTTGGCCTAAACCAAGAAATGGTCGTTCCAGGCTTGCTTCGGTCACACCATGAAGGAGAAGGGTTAGTCTTAGGGAGGAAAGCGAAGAAAGTGTCGAGACTAGAATCGTTGATTCTGAAGGTGTGGTTGTTTATGACTTGTATCTGAAAGTAGAACTGGTTAGGTGAATGGAAAGCTACCAGGTGATTTCTAGATAATGTATTGTTGCCGACCAAAACTTGTTGTTTGGTGAAAATAGGTGAAGCCTATTTATACAAGTCATATTGAAACGTACCCTGGTCTCGTAGGAAGTGGAAATGATTGAGTGGTGGAAGAATAGAGTAACGTGTAACCGTCGGACGTTATGCTTCCATGATGAAGGAAGTGAATTCGTGTAACCGTCAGACATTACGCTTCCATGATGAAGGAAGTGAATTTGTTTACACCGTTACTTTTCACCACCACTAATTGTCCCGCTTCATGACACTTTCTTGTAATGGGCGTATTGCACGCCGCACACTGTAAACCGCCAGACCAATACCCTGATGAGCATCCCCCAATTTGTGACATGTTTGATGTCTCGAGTGTTTTCGTGGAAAACATGTAGCACTTTGCTACGTGTGGCAAGTCAAAGTCAAGGGATTTACCACAGGAAAATAAAATAAAGGAAAAAAAACATGTAAGGCTTTTAGGCTCGTTTTGGCTGGTCGCCTAAAACTTGCCACAAGTTTGTCAGTTCGGTGGAGAACTTCGGTGGCTGAGATCGCATCACATGAAGGAGGGTAGCCGATGATTATGGCTACCTTGTATTGGCGCCTGATAATGGCGCAGTGGCGTTTTTGTGTACGCCAGTGGCAATGTGGCATGGCTGGCATGGCTCGTCCAGGCCAGTGTAACGTTGATGCAAATGGCGCCTGACATAGCAATGGCCACTAGATTTAGGCATCTTAGCGGCGTGGCCAAGGCTAGGATTTGGCGTCGTGGCCAAAATTAGGGCTTGGCGGCGTGCCCAAGTCTAGGATTTTGTGTCGTGGCCAAAATTAGGGCTTGGCGGCGTGGCCAAAATTAGGGCTTGGCGGCGTGGCCAAGGCTAGGATTTGGCGTCGTGGCCAAAGTTAGGGCTTGGCGGCATGGCCAAGGATAAAGTGGCTCGTGGCATGTTACTTCGGCAGAGTGGCATGTTGGCATGCCGATTAATATGTTTTGTTGGCAGGGCGCGTTTGGCTTGCCAGTTAGTATGGTGGCGCGGCAGAGCGCGTTTGTCCTTTAATGTATGTTAGCGAGTTTAGAGCGACTTGATTGGTCAAGAACAGGGTCGGCCAAACATAAGGCGCGGCCACATCTCTAGTGTTTGTGGGGCATTTTAAAGTGACCTGATTGGTCGGTAGGAAGGAGAGGGGACGGCAAAGCATGGGCGTGGCTACATTCCTGGTGTGAGTGTGGCGGCTTTAGAGCGACCTGATTGGTCGATAGGAAATGGGGCTGACAAGTATGGGACCAGCCACAACTTATGTGTGTGTATCGAGTTTAAAGCGACCTGATTGGTTGAGGGAAATAGGGACGGTTCAGGATGGGGCGTGGCCAATGGCAAGTGGCGCCAGCTGGCCTAAGGCATGGCCACGCCTCCCTTTGCTGTTGCGGCTCCCTGTTTTCTGATTCTGGGCAAGGTTTTGCACCTACTAATACATGGCGGATTAATTCCTAGTTTACCTAGGCTTACTTACGACAAGCAAGGTCTGGTATAATGCGCAAGGCGCAAAAGTAATTGATTGAATTCTATGTGTTGACACAGAGTTCTTTAAGTTCATTGCCAGAGAGCAGCATGCTTTCTGATTGAATACCTTATGCAAAGACCTTATCCTTGATATTTGAAAATTCGTGCTACTCTGCTGCGAGTGAACACAAATTGTCATGCCATATCAACATTAAGGGTGCAACCGGGGAACATAGCATAGAAAGCATTCAAAGAAACTTATATTAAGCGAATATAGGCAAGGCGCCAAAATTTACAGAACATCTGGGATCCTTGATACATGCGCCAGTCTGGATAAATTTCATGTAAATATATTGAACGGCTCAATAAATGTGCCTGTGGAGAGATTGACACTGATGGCTTCGTTTCCTCGCAGTGTGACGTCACATCAGATACAAGGTTTTACAAATTTAACCCGGAGCTAAAAACCACCATCAATAGTAGTATTAAGGAATAAAATAGGAGGTTTATTTCTTAACCATTAAACTTTGTATAAGACATAGACATAATCGTTTGAATGCTATTGTGATTATGTATGGGTATAAGGTGAAGATTTCATCCTAGGAAACAATGTTTTACATTTGTTTAAAGGAAGTAAATTCATGAACTTGTTTTGTGATCGAAAGGGAAATCGCCAGGCTTTATTGGTATTTTTATTCATTGCATATCTTTTGAACTACCAATATGTGTGATTAGCATAACCGCTCATGACTTGTTTATGTTCTTGGTAAAACTATTCACAAAGGCCTGAATTTTGTATTGGTATGACTTTTATTAGTGAAACCGATCTTAAGTAATCACCTGAGATGGTATGATAGATTCGGTGTTATGACCAACTTTAGGCAAAGGGGAACCAATCCTATTAAGAGGTGCAACCGATCACAAGAGAGTAATCGATTCTTGTATGAGGTGCAACAAGTTTTTAGTAGATGGGGAACCGATCCTATGAACATGTGCAACACATTTTAGTGAAAGGGGAACCGATCCTATGGACATGTGCATCAAATACAAGTAGTTACCATAAGTATGTGGCGAACCGATCCTAGTACCTAGTCAACCAAATTTTTGGAAAGCTAGTGTGACTATGCACAGTACTCACATGGAGGTAGAACCGAAACTTGTTTTGGTAGAACCGTGAAACTCATGATTTGTGATTGAGTGTTCTTAATCAATCACATAGTTCTTGAAAGTCAGATGAACCAATTCTAAACTCGTTTGGAAGTGTGGAAAATCGGTTTCAAGATTGTAAGTATGAAAGAGGACTTACATAGTAAATATGTCGACATAATTTGAACATGTGCAGTAACGCTTATCTTTAATTGTTCAAAGATATTCCTTAATAGCTAAAGGAAAATCCCGGCTCGAAAAATAAGTTGAGAATCTTTTAATTAAGGTTTTTAATTTTATTTTTGGAAAATAAAAATTGGTAATGTGCATTTTTCTAATTGGATATTTTTTAAGAGATTTTCGGTTAATGTTTGGACAAAGCATTTCCAGGAATTATGGAAACCGAATTTGGAACTGCATATCTTAAGAATTGTTAGAGCATTGCTCGGTCGAACTCGCATGCGTTGTTATCTCAAGCATGTTTGTCAATGTTAGTGATCAAAACTATAAGTCTTGATTTCTTGTATACTATAGCTAAGGTCTCAGACTAGGATAGAAAGTGTAGTTGAGCTCAAGAACTCCATGGCAATCATCATACAAGACGAATAACTACTCAAGGAACTGGTGGAACTTCATCGACTAAAAGGTATGTGGAGACTTGAACTTATCTATCAGTCAAAAGTCTATTTATCTCCTATCTTGAGGAAAAAGTCGTTTTGCTATATAGACTTTGATTATACACATTTGGTATTTCGAGCCGAGTTTATCTCGCCTATCTATTTCTCGAAATATGTGTTAGTAAGCTTTCGCTTTAGCCAAATACATCTTTACCTAGTGACAAAAGTCATGTTATGTTGCAATCACTTTGAAAATTGCTCTGACGAAAAATAGTTTGTGAATAACAACTATATAACGTTCTCTGAGAATGTTTCAATGATTGAAATGAGAGTTTAGATTATATAACCATTGGTGGATATAAGCATTATTGTGGAAACACATATATGTATAAGTCCTTATTCCTTGAACCGAAGTTTGCGAACTTTGTTGATCAAGAGAACCGGAATAGTGGCGTGAGCTAAGTCCGCAAACCCAGTCTGCGAACTGGCGGAAGTTCTCGACCCGAGAAAATCTGATGGAGTTTGTGAACTCCTTCCGGAAAATTAAGTTCGCGAACCCAGTCCGCGAACTTGAGTTGGTTATATCTAAAAACGATTGTTCTTGAAATCATGCTTATATATAAACTAAGGAATGATTTTGCAAACCGTGGATTTAAAGTTCATGAACCGATTCGAGTGAATCAAATCGTTTTTGCTTCGATTGTGTCTTGTGTAGTTACATAAGATCTAAGCAATTGAACAATTCTCTAACTAGTTCATTTGAGTCATTTGAATTAGTTATGGTAAAGAAGAATATGGTTGATATGAAATTACTCATATGGCTAACCATTTGGTTACTATTGTTGAACCAACAAACGTACAAGTTTGGGTATGGTTACACAAACCTAAAACGTGAATTTCATTTGTGTGTAACAAGCTAAGTTTTCGATCCAACGGTTGAAAGATATTAGCTTGAATCTAATCAGGTTTTCATCTAATGGTGAATATTGTATGCTTTGTTACCAAGCTAACATTGATTGCAAACCTTGATTTGAAAGACTATATAAGGGAGAACTCTAGCAACTTGGAAACCTAATCCCCACACCTTACATGTGATACTAGTTGTGCTAATCTAGAGTCGATTATCCTTTAACCTTTGGTTTCTTTTTCTAGACCAAGTTAACGACTTAAAGACTTCAATGGGATTATGAAGCCAGACCGATACTACTTTTTTCGTAGTTGTGTGATCTGATCTTGCCATTTTCTATCATACGATTTCAACTGAAAAAAATTGGCTTGAGATTATATCTCCAATAGGGCAAGATAAAGTAATCACAAACATCTTCGTCTCATCGTTTGTGATTCCACAATATCTTCTTTCGCCGCGTCGATTAATATTATTGTGAGGTGATTGATAATACTAGGCTGTTCTTCGGGAATATAAGTCCGGGTTATCAATTGGTTCCTGTTCATCTTGATTTATCAAAAGACGGAACAAAACTCGTAGGTATATTCGTGGGAGACAGATTTATCTATTACCATAGACTTTTCTTTGTGATACAAATTTGTTTATTAAAATCTTCGACTTTGGGTTGTAGCAACTCTTAGTTGTGGGTGAGATCAGCTAAGAGAATCAAGTGCGTAATATCATGCTGGGATCAGAGACGTAGGAGCATAACTGTACCATGGATCAGTGTGAGATTGATTGGGGTTCAACTACAGTCCGGACCGAAGTTAGTTTGGAGTAGGCTAGTGTCTGTAGCGCCTTAATACAATGTGTGTTCAATCTGGACTAGGTCCCGGGGTTTTTCTGCATTTGCGGTTTCCTCGTTAACAAAATTCTGGTGTCTGTGTTATTTCTATTCCGCATTATATTTTGTTATATAATTGAAATATCACAGGTTGTGTGTTGTTCAATCAATTAGAATATTCGACCTTTTGGTTGTTGATTTAAATTGATTGACACTTGGATATTGGTCGTTGGTACCATCCAAGTTATCTCTCTAGTATTTGATAAAGACTCGCAGATTTCTATTTGCTTGAGTATATATCAAATCGAGAGATTGAGATATAAACTCTTTGATATACTTTTTATCTAGATTGAGTTTGACTGTCTAGTTGATTCTCTAGAAAGTATATTGGAGTTTGTCCATACAAATTGCTAAGCGAAATATTGGGTGTGGTTTTTGTACCCCCGCTTTTTCAAGAATATTTTCGGTTTTGGAAATTCCTTGGTGTCCAAACTTCCTTGTCTATAAATATCAAAGTTTGCATTTCGAGCAAACCAATCCTCAAAGCCAGCAAAACTACCTCAGTTGTGTTGTTACTGGTGGAGCCGCCTATTCGGAGAGGAAAGTAACCTAATTAGGCGAAATCTCTTACGACATCTCGGTTTAAAGACTTCTTTGGGATTGGGAAGCTCTATTAGTACTGTTGGTGGGAAAATAGATAATTGCGGTTTATTATTAGTTTTCGATTGATTTGATTAACTAACGGTTGTTGAAATTTGATTGCACCTAGTTTGTTTATGCTTGAGAATCTTCTCTTCTGATATAAGATTCACTCAAACTAGATCGAAGTTTCGACGGGGATCTTTAGACTGTTTGTATATCTAAAGACGTCTTGTGATAATCCATTGTTAACAGACTCCGTTCTGTGGGTTATTGATCACAAGAGATTCAAGTTGATTGTGTGCAGGTGTTTATTGAATATCTAAGAAGATTTGAAGATAAAGAAGACTTTGAAGATTTCTGATTTGGGTTCATAATATTTGGTGTGCACAATACTTGTTTCGATTAAAGAGGATCCAATTATAATCAGTTTATCCTTGTGGTAGATTGGATTGATTAGCTGTGTAGATCGGCATCAATACAATTCTTTGTGATTTAAATTATTGGTTGCAAAATCTTAACAATTACTTTGGTAGTTGTTGATAAGATAGATCTAAGAACCTGACAAAGGAGTTTATTGAGATAAACATAAGAGCCTTTTGTCGAACTCACATCACTTGGTTGAAAAGAGTTGATACTAAACAGATTTGTTGTTCCTTTACTGTTTGGAATACGAACCAAAGGAATTGTTCCAAGTACGTGACTTATTACAAGTTGGAGGCGTGGGAATACAGACGGAACTAGGTGAACTATAGGTTTAGTTGCTTGGTCTCAACTATACGAAGTTGGTTTGATTTTGTATAGCGGCTTAATCTTGAGAATATTCAATTCTGGACAAGGTCCTGGGGTTTTTCTGCATTTGCGGTTTCCTTGTTAACAAAATATTGCTGTGTCATTTACTTTTATTTTCTGTAATTATAATTTTTGTTATTATAATTTAAAGTAAATTACACAAACGTTAATTCCTATTTACTTGGTAGTAATCCTATTGTGTTTGGTTAAGTCCGAACCTTTTATCAAGTAAACATACTTCGTTGTTGTATTGTCTCGATATTGAATCCATAGACAATCACACAAGTTATCTTGTTGTCGTATTGTCTGGATCTCGTATCCATAGACGATCACACGAAGTGTGAACCGATTAGTTGTATTGTCTCGACTCAGTCTATAGAAAATCACTTTCTGAGAAAGGACTTATAGGTGGAAAAGTTTTAGATTCAGGTATATTTAGGTACCTTTGTCTTTTCAATTTGCAAGGGATTACATTTCGCTATAAGTTGTCTACTTAAGGAGCAACTTAATGCATCAGTTGGGGATGACTATGGAAGTCATTATAGCAAGACTCGTGAAGGCCGAAGTGGAGGTTCAAAGAGGAGACCTCACAACGAAGTTGTCGCTCACTTCGACAAGAGAAACTAAGCTATGAACAAGAGTGAGTGTTTCTGTATCCATTGGCAACACTTTGACGCCAAAACAAGAGTGTTTCTGTCCTTGTTTTATGTATCTTTAGTTGTTGGTTGTTGCAAACTCTGTGTGTAGAGTTTGGTTGTACATACTTTTATTTGAGTCTTCAAGTTTGTATATACTTTGCTAGGGTGTAAGCAAGTTGCTTTGTTAATGAAGTTTTAGCTTTCCAAAAGTGATTAGTGGATCAAGCATGTAATGGCACATGGTGTTGTTATGTAAGGGAAGTAATGAATGAAGGTGTTTTCGTTTATAAAGTCTTGCCTCTTTATTTATGATGTAAATCTAGTTCAAGGGGAGATGCCGCGGTAGCATACTTATCCTAAAGTATGGAATGGAAAGACAAGTTGAAAGCTAATAAGCAAAGCATATGACGGAGGTCCTAGTTGATGCGAAAATGATGTTGCTGTTTTGGGATTGCAAAATGGCACGACAGCAGATGGGCGGCCACAGTACAAGCAATGTATCAAGTTAGAAATCATTTCATCAGCAAGCATGAGTTGGGTAGAACTCATGGCCTTAGTGAAAGACACACACTTTCCAGGAGAGCAAGCAATGCAGTTAAAAGAAGTATTTCATCAGCAAGCATGAGTTGGATAGAACATGATAGGGTGTAGAATATATCCTATTTATTATCTATTGTTTATGCTTTCTCTGCTATTTTTCTTGTAAATTATGTATTTTACGCATGTTTTTGAGTTATTAGGTATTTTGGAGTCGCACGGAGGAAAAGAAGAAGAAATCACCCAATTTGTGCGAAATGGGCAATATTGTCATTTCATAGGCGACTCATTTAATGAAGAATTTTCTAGTTTCATCTAGACTCATGGGTTTGAATAATTGGGCTTGGATTTGGAAAGATAAGATGGAAGATTTGAGAAAGACTTGGATTTGGAAGTTGAGATACAAAGGGAAAGTGGTGTTATTATGGAATGAGGATTCTATTTCTAAGAGGATTGCTAGGAAATTGAAGCCTATAAATAGAGAAGTTCTCTACACAATTTTTACACACCTTTTACACACACAAAACTTCTCTTTTCTTTATTCTTTGTGTGAACTTCTTAGCATGAGTATCTAATTTTATTGATTGAGGATGAATTCCTAGTTCTTGATATGTTTTCAGTTTTGTTTTAAATTTACTTTGAAGGTTTCACATGATTATCGTTTGTTTTTACTAATAGGAATGTTTATACATTCATGGTTGATTGATAGGTCGTTTAGGATGCATACTAAATGGATTTGTTAATTGATCTAAAGCTAGTGAAAGTTAGGGGATAAGTAATCGTTTCTTGACTCTTTACATAAGTAGCAAACACGAGATCTTGCGGAGGGATTACGTTGAGCAATTGTGTGTGGAAACAGCGTTAGCAAGTAGACCTTAAGCTAAGAGTCTAACTACTAATATAAACCTAATAAATTCATAAATCTTAATGCGTTTAACTAAATTACATCTTGAGTGAGCTACTACTAGGTGGTTTGGTGAATAAAATACGGTAGTCGAGAACTTCCGTATCTGGTGATACTAGGGATTTAGGGGTTTAGCACTGAGCTAGATGCTTTACCTACGGTTGGTGATAATCTGTGACTAATAAAAAGTGGAAAAGAACATAACTTGAATCATTTTTTTGCAACGAAGAAGGATTCCCTGATCTAATCTCTCTTATTGATTTCAACTTTTTCTTTTTAATTGCTTTGCTTATTCTTTTACTTTATAAAATCTAAAACCCCCCTTTTTTGTGACATTATAAGACAACTAAAACCTCTTGCTCCTCGTGGGAACTATCCTTACTATCGCTATATTACTTGTTAATTAGTGAGAAAAATATTAATTAATTTGTTGTGGTTACGACACGCATCAAATTTTGGCGCCGCTGCCGGGGAGCAGTGGAGCAGCTTTAGTTGTTTTTATTTTCGTTTTATTTTTTTTTTAACTTTGTTTTCTAGATTTTTTATTTCAGGTACCAGTTTTCCATGTACGGTGGACAAGAGCAAGCATATTACAACAATCAATACGGTTTTCAACCTCAACATTATGGCAACTTCCAACCATCTTTAGGATACAATCAAAACCAATCTTTTGTCTGTGATCAATTTCCTACAAAACCTTATGGATATTCTCATACATATCAACAACCTTGTAGTAGGTATGTAAGTCAAGCACCAAGGTAGGATAAGTCTACTTCTAAATGGCTTCATTCGAGTTGTATGCATATTATGAAAGAATTGCAAGATATGCAACAAATACTAGACCAACTTGACCGTGATAAAAAGAACGTCGCACAAACCAATTTCTGCAACACTTTTTCTTATCCGACTCTGGATCGTAGTTATGATCATTCACCCATTCAAAGGGAAGAGTCTTGGGAAAGAGAACCTATTGTAGCCGACGGTGGTAATCGTATGAACGTCAAGAAACTTGTGCAGAAATTATACAAGTTGGAAGATGATGGAACCTCGGAAGATCTTGTCGCAGAAATTAGTAGGACCATTCATATGGAACTTAAACGACGTCTGGATAAAGGTTATGAAACCGATGAAGATTCTTATTATGGTGAGTCTGAAAGTGAAGATGATTGTCTTGAAAAGGACCAACCTTTGGAGACTTTTGATGACGCTAGTGCAGCCTACTCGAGCCTTGATCTTAATAATGATCAATCACCTATTCAAAAATTAGAGCTTGAGGAAGATGCAATTAGTGCTTTTAAAAAATTCCTTAGGGAAAGAAATGAGTCCGCGGTAGTGTATGAGCGTTGCAACAATGAGTAAGTTATTCCAACTCCGGATCATAATAACGATCCTTCACTTATTCAAAAAGAGGAGATTGGGAGTGACTTACCTATTTTTATAAACGGTGTAACACCCTCACAAGATCTTACAATTTATACCGATGAAAATCATTTTAGTGAATGGCCCGATTTCGATGATGAGAATGTTGAAGAGATGATGCTAGAGGATGAAACCAAATTCATGATTTTGTGGAAGACCCAATTGAACTTTCCAATGATTTTAATGATGTCGAGACTTTGGTTAAGGTAGAAAACGACGAAGAATGGTTGCAAGGTTTGATAGAGGACCACGATATACAAGAGGTAAGTAATTCACTTGAATTTTTTTAAAGATGAAGAGGATTTCGTAGTACAAGAAATTGTGCAAGGTTTGCCAAACCCTTTGCATATTGATTCTTCTCCTTTACCTCTTATTGGTTTGAATGTATGTGCTTCGAAAGTATTTTTGGATGATTTTTTTTCTAGATATCCACCATTGGAAACACTTGATGCTAACACTATGCAGGTTTTCCAAGAGGAATACATGGAAGTTCCCAAATTCTATGTTATTTATGCACTTCCGAGTGTGGACAACATTAAGTGTGGGGGAAATTTCTATCGAGTGATAACATTATTATTATTTTCTTGTGCTAACATTTGTATGGAGTTATTGTTTGCAAAACAGGTACTGTTGGTGGATCCCCAAATTTTCAGATTGTTAGTATATGGGGAGTGAATCTTACAAGAAACCAAGTCGGGCCGTCGACTTTAAAACAAGCGCTAAATGGGAGGCAACCCATAGGTTTTGTATTTCTTATCCTTATCCTTTTACTTTTTATTTTCTTTTTGTTTTGTTTCTTTATTTTTTCTTGTTCCATATCATACTAGGATTTCCCACCTTGACTTTACTTGGATGATTCAATTACATTTTGAGGACAATGTAAGGTTTAAGTGTGGGGGAGTGGTTAAGCATATTTAAAAAAAAAAAAAAAATTGCATACAACCTCCAACTTTTAGAGATTTTAGAGTCACTAGCATACTTCTAAGTATGTTTACATAGAGAATTCTGAACGACATAGCTGAACTTGGAAGGGTTAGGGAACTACTTTCGGATTTCTTGCTTGTTAGAGTGTTAAATAATGGATTTAATCACGCCGGTGATGCAGATTAGGAGCAGGGAGAAATGCATTATTAGAGTTGCTGATCAATCATTAGTGGAGACTACCCTATTTATATCATGCGAGGCACCAAACAGATTTCTTTATAAATAACTAAAGAGATTTCTTTTGAGTGTGTGTCACCGTACGTTAATTCAGGGTAGAATGGTGAGATACCCAACCTCCCACCAATAGAAGCACTACTATTTGATCTCTTGAGTGCTAATTTTGTAAATCATGAGGGTGACGTCTATAGATGAAAGCCTCCTTCTTGTAGTTCGATTTGCAGTTAGCACCATTCTCTCTCTCGACAACAACGGATCCATAGAAACACCATCATCATCAACAAGGGAGCGACATAAAAATCTACAAGGAAAGTTGAAAACGTTCAAGGTTTACAAGCAATGGAACAAGAAAAGAGTAAATTTCATATCCAAGTAAAGAAACATATAATGAGCGGATTTTTATATATACATGTTGAAGACTTACATATAAGGAGCGTAATTTTATATCCAAGTTGAAGACTTATTTACAAGAGTAAAAAAAAGCAAAAGGTGAGGATTATTGAAGTTTATGATTTCGAGATGATACAAGTTGTGAAGAATCAAGCGGTAAAGTACTTTTCCCACGACCATGGTTTGTTTTTATTTTCACTTTGTTTTGTATTTTATCTCTCTTGTCTCTAAAAAAAAGTAAAATAAAAAAAATATATATAAAAAAATGAAAAAAAAGGATGACAAGAGAAATTTCTGGTTCTTATTTATTTAATAAGCCGCGGGGAAGAAAAATTTATAAAGAAGTTTCAAGCAACAAGGATTTTAAGGAAAAAGGTTACAAATTGTCAAGGATCTACGAAGTTCGAGAATTTATCATCAATAGTTGAAACCAAAGACGAAGACCAAGAAGATAAAAACGAGGAGCGGAAGACGTTTCTATTGGATGCTGTGAGAGTGGTGTTATCATCATTGCAATCGGATGTGAAGGTGAGTAAGTAATCTCATCCTCGATAATAGTGGTTGATTTCCTTTCTTAGAGATCGTCAGAAAAATGGTTTTTCAAAACGTTAAAAGATGTGGGTTTTTTAAATATTTCGGAAGTTGTCCTTCCCACCATTCAACGTATTGCAGGAATTCTCTCTTCATTCCTACCTGCACACATGTGAGAACCATAAAAGTACGTCCTTTGAGTGCAATTTCATAAACCCTTTTTGGTGAGGCAGAAGTCGAGGCGAAATGCTTATTGATCGCTCTCAAACATGCGTTCTCTCATTATGGTGTAGTTATTTCTCACTCAATATTTAAGAATGAGAATATGTTCTTTAGTATTTCTAACTTCTTATTACAAGCATGCATAAACTCTATGTCCTCATAACTCTTTGGATGTTTGGGACGCTGGAACGCTTTGAAGTTGTAAGTTTTAGTTTGATTTGCTTGAGGACTAGCAAAGTCTAAGTGTGGGGGAATTTGATAGGGTGTAAAATACATCCTATTTATTATCTATTTTTTATGCTTTCTCTGCTATTTTTCTTGTAAATTATGTATTTTACGCATGTTTTTGAGTTATTAGGTATTTTGGAGTCGCACGGAGGAAAAGAAGAAGAAATCACCCAATTTGTGCGAAATGGGCAATATTGTCATTTCATAGGCGACTCATTTAATGAAGAATTTTCTAGACTCATTGGTTTGAATAATTGGGCTTGGATTTGGAAAGAGAAGATGGAAGATTTGAGAAAGACTTGGATTTGGAAGTTGAGATACAAAGGGAAAGTGGTGTTATTATGGAATGAGGATTCTATTCCTAAGAGGATTTCTAAGAAATTGAAGCCTATAAATAGAGAAGATCTCTACACAATTTTTACACACCTTTTACATACACAACACTTCTCTTTTCTTTATTCTTTGTGTGAACTTCTTAGCATGAGTATCTAATTTTATTGATTGAGGATGAATTCCTAGTTCTTGATATGTTTTGAGTTTTGTTTTAAATCTACTTTGAAGTTTTCACATGATTATCGTTTGTTTTTACTAATAGGAATGTTTATACATTCATGGTTGATTGATAGGTCGTTTAGGATGCATACTAAATTGATTTGTTAATTCATCTAAAGATAGTGAAAGTTAGGGGATAAGTAATCGTTTCTTGACTCTTTACATAAGTAGCAAACACGAGACCTTGCGGAGGGATTACGTTGAGCAATTGTGTGTGGAAACAACGTTAGCAAGTAGACATTGAGCTAAGAGTCTAACTACTAATATAAACCTAATAAATTCATAAATCTTAATGCGTTTAACTAAATTACATCTTGAGTGAGCTACTACTAGGTGGTTTGGTGAATAGAATCCGGTAGTCGAGAACTTCCGTATCTGGTGATACTGGAGATTTAGGGGTTTAGCACTGAGCTAGTTGCTTTACCTACGGTTGGTGATAATCTGTGACTAATAAAAAGTGGAAAAGAACATAACTTGAATCATTGTTTTGCAACGAAGAAGGATTCCCTGATCTAATCTCTCTTATTGATTTCAACTTTATCTTTTTAATTGCTTTGTTTATTCTTTTACTTTATAAAATCTAAAACCCCCCTTTTTTGTGACATTATAAGACAACTAAAACCTCTTGCTCCTCGTGGGAACGATCCTTACTATCGCTATATTACTTGTTAATTAGTGAGAAAAATATTAATTAATTTGTTGTGGTTACGACACGCATCAGAACTCATGGCCTTAGTGAAAGAAAACTTGCAATTCTGGTTTGAGTATGCAAGATGGCATAAGTACAGTAGAAACTCTTTTAATTAATACTTGATTATTTAATAAACTCTCTTAAATAATATTTTTGGCAGGTCCCGAGCCGGAGACAACGTGCCAAATTAATAATTCGCTAAAATTATAAGATAATACATTTTTGATTACCTATGTAGACCCCATATGAAATATAAATTAATAACGCAGTATATATATTCAATACACTAATGATTCACGACTTTTTGAAAAATGATTTAATTGTCTTCTATATTTTGATAAAATCAATATCGCATTGAATTTCATCTCTAATTTTTCCTATCATCTAATTTTGCCGGTTTTTATCGCGTAACATCACCTCCTCCAGGAGAAAGACAGAGGTACTCTGAAGACCGCTGAACTATATTTGATATTGTCCCTTGACTCACTTGCAAACTGTAGTTATTAGAAACTCATTCCTGCAATTGCTTTTGAGTGACAGTTGGATTATCCATGTATTGATGGAGGTTTTTAGCTTAGGGTTAAAATCGTAAAACCCTAGTCAGATAGTGACGTCGCAGAACTTAAGCGTATTTATTAAGACCCTTTAATATGTCTGCGAGATATTTACCAGGGTACCTTTTTTATAAGCTAATTAGGGTTTCGATAGGCCAAACCCTAATTCCTAAACACCACATGTGTCAATGGCGAACTATGCCAGCCACGTCTCCGCGTCAAGGCATGCCAACCATGCCAGCCACACCACCGTGAAAATGGGAAACCACGCCAGCCACGTATCGACGCCAAGGCATGCCAACCATGCCAGCCGCACGACCGTGCCAATGGAATACTATGCCAGCCACGTCTCCGCGCCAAGGCATGCCAACCATGCCAGCCGCACCACAGTGCCAATGGAAAACCATGCCAGCCACACCACAGTGCCAATGGAAAACCATGCCAGCCATGTCTCCGCGCCAAGGCATGCCAACCATG